>NC_135238.1:125059072-125064072 GCF_051348905.1 Ranitomeya variabilis
ACAAACAAAAAAAAATACATAAAAAAACAGTGGGAGAGTAATATTGCCCTTTCAGCTTGTGTGCCAGTCTTGACTCCTGGGTGTGCCACCTCTCTCTCTCACTGAGTGGGCCATAGAAAGCCTATTTATTTTTTTCCTTGATTTGTGTTCCCAAATCTACCTCAACAAAAAAACACTACATCAATCAGTGGGAGAAAAATATTGGCCTCAGTCAGGGCTTGTGTGCCACTCCTGTGTGTGCCATCTCTCATTCAGTGGGCCATAGAAAGCCTTTTTTTTATTATTATTATTATTATTATTTGGTTTCTAAAGTCTCCCTGAAACAAACAAAAAAATACATAAAAAAACAGTGGGAGAGTAATATTGCCCTTTCAGCTTGTGTGCCAGTCTTGACTCCTGGGTGTGCCACCTCTCTCTCTCACTGAGTGGGCCATAGAAAGCCTATTTATTTTTTCCTTGATTTGTGTTCCCAAATCTACCTCAACAAAAAAACACTACATCAATCAGTGGGAGAAAAATATTGGCCTCAGTCAGGGCTTGTGTGCCACTCCTGTGTGTGCCATCTCTCATTCAGTGGGCCATAGAAAGCCTTTTTTTTATTATTATTATTATTTGGTTTCTAAAGTCTCCCTGAAACAAAAAAAAATACATAAAAAAACAATGGGAGAGTAATATTGCCCTTTCAGCTTGTGTGCCAGTCTTGACTCCTGGGTGTGCCACCTCTCTCTCTCACTGAGTGGGCCATAGAAAGCCTATTTATTTTTTTCCTTGATTTGTGTTCCCAAATCTACCTCAACAAAAAAACACTACATCAATCAGTGGGAGAAAAATATTGGCCTCAGTCAGGGCTTGTGTGCCACTCCTGTGTGTGCCATCTCTCATTCAGTGGGCCATAGAAAGCCTTTTTTTTAATTATTATTATTATTTGGTTTCTAAAGTCTCCCTGAAACAAAAAAAAATACATAAAAAAACAGTGGGAGAGTAATATTGCCCTTTCAGCTTGTGTGCCAGTCTTGACTTCTGGGTGTGCCACCTCTCTCTCTCACTGAGTGGGCCATAGAAAGCCTATTTATTTTTTTCCTTGATTTGTGTTCCCAAATCTACCTCAACAAAAAACACTACATCAATCAGTGGGAGAAAAATATTGGCCTCAGTCAGGGCTTGTGTGCCACTCCTGTGTGTGCCATCTCTCATTCAGTGGGCCATAGAAAGCCTTTTTTTTATTATTATTATTATTTGGTTTCTAAAGTCTCCCTTAAACAAACAAAAAAAAATACATAAAAAAACAGTGGGAGAGTAATATTGCCCTTTCAGCTTGTGTGCCAGTCTTGACTCCTGGGTGTGCCACCTCTCTCTCTCACTGAGTGGGCCATAGAAAGCCTATTTATTTTTTTCCTTGATTTGTGTTCCCAAATCTACCTCAACAAAAAAACACTACATCAATCAGTGGGAGAAAAATATTGGCCTCAGTCAGGGCTTGTGTGCCACTCCTGTGTGTGCCATCTCTCATTCAGTGGGCCATAGAAAGCCTTTTTTTTATTATTATTATTATTTGGTTTCTAAAGTCTCCCTGAAACAAAAAAAAATACATAAAAAAACAGTGGGAGAGTAATATTGCCCTTTCAGCTTGTGTGCCAGTCTTGACTCCTGGGTGTGCCACCTCTCTCTCTCACTGAGTGGGCCATAGAAAGCCTATTTATTTTTTTCCTTGATTTGTGTTCCCAAATCTACCTCAACAAAAAAACACTACATCAATCAGTGGGAGAAAAATATTGGCCTCAGTCAGGGCTTGTGTGCCACTCCTGTGTGTGCCATCTCTCATTCAGTGGGCCATAGAAAGCCTTTTTTTTTATTATTATTATTATTTGGTTTCTAAAGTCTCCCTGAAACAAACAAAAAAAAATACATAAAAAAACAGTGGGAGAGTAATATTGCCCTTTCAGCTTGTGTGCCAGTCTTGACTCCTGGGTGTGCCACCTCTCTCTCTCACTGAGTGGGCCATAGAAAGCCTATTTATTTTTTTCCTTGATTTGTGTTCCCAAATCTACCTCAACAAAAAAACACTACATCAATCAGTGGGAGAAAAATATTGGCCTCAGTCAGGGCTTGTGTGCCACTCCTGTGTGTGCCATCTCTCATTCAGTGGGCCATAGAAAGCCTTTTTTTATTATTATTATTATTATTTGGTTTCTAAAGTCTCCCTGAAACAAACAAAAAAAATACATAAAAAAACAGTGGGAGAGTAATATTGCCCTTTCAGCTTGTGTGCCAGTCTTGACTCCTGGGTGTGCCACCTCTCTCTCTCACTGAGTGGGCCATAGAAAGCCTATTTATTTTTTCCTTGATTTGTGTTCCCAAATCTACCTCAACAAAAAAACCCTACATCAATCAGTGGGAGAAAAATATTGGCCTCAGTCAGGGCTTGTGTGCCACTCCTGTGTGTGCCATCTCTCATTCAGTGGGCCATAGAAAGCCTTTTTTTTATTATTCTTATTATTTGGTTTCTAAAGTCTCCCTGAAACAAAAAAAAATACATAAAAAAACAGTGGGAGAGTAATATTGCCCTTTCAGCTTGTGTGCCAGTCTTGACTCCTGGGTGTGCCACCTCTCTCTCACTGAGTGGGCCATAGAAAGCCTATTTATTTTTTTCCTTGATTTGTGTTCCCAAATCTACCTCAACAAAAAAACACTACATCAATCAGTGGGAGAAAAATATTGGCCTCAGTCAGGGCTTGTGTGCCACTCCTGTGTGTGCCATCTCTCATTCAGTGGGCCATAGAAAGCCTTTTTTATTATTATTATTTGGTTTCTAAAGTCTCCCTGAAACAAAAAAATACATAAAAAAACAGTGGGAGAGTAATATTGCCCTTTCAGCTTGTGTGCCAGTCTTGACTCCTGGGTGTGCCACCTCTCTCTCTCACTGAGTGGGCCATAGAAAGCCTATTTATTTTTTTCCTTGATTTGTGTTCCCAAATCTACCTCAACAAAAAAACACTACATCAATCAGTGGGAGAAAAATATTGGCCTCAGTCAGGGCTTGTGTGCCACTCCTGTGTGTGCCATCTCTCATTCAGTGGGCCATAGAAAGCCTTTTTTTTATTATTATTATTATTATTATTATTTGGTTTCTAAAGTCTCCCTGAAACAAACAAAAAAAATACATAAAAAAACAGTGGGAGAGTAATATTGCCCTTTCAGCTTGTGTGCCAGTCTTGACTCCTGGGTGTGCCACCTCTCTCTCTCACTGAGTGGGCCATAGAAAGCCTATTTATTTTTTTCCTTGATTTGTGTTCCCAAATCTACCTCAACAAAAAAACACTACATCAATCAGTGGGAGAAAAATATTGGCCTCAGTCAGGGCTTGTGTGCCACTCCTGTGTGTGCCATCTCTCATTCAGTGGGCCATAGAAAGCCTTTTTTATTATTATTATTATTATTATTATTTGGTTTCTAAAGTCTCCCTGAAACAAAAAAAAAAAAATACATAAAAAAACAGTGGGAGAGTAATATTGCCCTTTCAGCTTGTGTGCCAGTCTTGACTCCTGGGTGTGCCACCTCTCTCTCTCACTGAGTGGGCCATAGAAAGCCTATTTATTTTTTTCCTTGATTTGTGTTCCCAAATCTACCTCAACAAAAAAACACTACATCAATCAGTGGGAGAAAAATATTGGCCTCAGTCAGGGCTTGTGTGCCACTCCTGTGTGTGCCATCTCTCATTCAGTGGGCCATAGAAAGCCTTTTTTTTATTATTATTATTTGGTTTCTAAAGTCTCCCTGAAACAAAAAAAATACATAAAAAACAGTGGGAGAGTAATATTGCCCTTTCAGCTTGTGTGCCAGTCTTGACTCCTGGGTGTGCCACCTCTCTCTCTCACTGAGTGGGCCATAGAAAGCCTATTTATTTTTTTCCTTGATTTGTGTTCCCAAATCTACCTCAACAAAAAACACTACATCAATCAGTGGGAGAAAAATATTGGCCTCAGTCAGGGCTTGTGTGCCACTCCTGTGTGTGCCATCTCTCATTCAGTGGGCCATAGAAAGCCTTTTTTTTTTATTATTATTATTATTTGGTTTCTAAAGTCTCCCTGAAACAAAAAAAAAATACATAAAAAAACAGTGGGAGAGTAATATTGCCCTTTCAGCTTGTGTGCCAGTCTTGACTCCTGGGTGTGCCACCTCTCTCTCTCACTGAGTGGGCCATAGAAAGCCTACTTATTTTTTTCCTTGATTTGTGTTCCCAAATCTACCTCAACAAAAAAACACTACATCAGTCAGTGGGAGAAAAATATTGGCCTCAGTCAGGGCTTGTGTGCCACTCCTGTGTGTGCCATCTCTCATTCAGTGGGCCATAGAAAGCCTTTTTTTATTATTATTATTATTTGGTTTCTAAAGTCTCCCTGAAACAAAAAAAATACATAAAAAAACAGTGGGAGAGTAATATTGCCCTTTCAGCTTGTGTGCCAGTCTTGACTCCTGGGTGTGCCACCTCTCTCTCTCACTGAGTGGGCCATAGAAAGCCTATTTATTTTTTTCCTTGATTTGTGTTCCCAAATCTACCTCAACAAAAAAACACTACATCAATCAGTGGGAGAAAAATATTGGCCTCAGTCAGGGCTTGTGTGCCACTCCTGTGTGTGCCATCTATCATTCAGTGGGCCATAGAAAGCCTTTTTTTTTATTATTATTATTATTTGGTTTCTAAAGTCTCCCTGAAACAAAAAAAAATACATAAAAAAACAGTGGGAGAGTAATATTGCCCTTTCAGCTTGTGTGCCAGTCTTGACTCCTGGGTGTGCCACCTCTCTCTCTCACTGAGTGGGCCATAGAAAGCCTATTTATTTTTTTCCTTGATTTGTGTTCCCAAATCTACCTCAACAAAAAAACACTACATCAATCAGTGGGAGAAAAATATTGGCCTCAGTCAGGGCTTGTGTGCCACTCCTGTGTGTGCCATCTCTCATTCAGTGGGCCATAGAAAGCCTTTTTTTTTTTTTTTTATT